>NC_056735.1:1212205090-1212207590 GCF_019279795.1 Protopterus annectens
CCTGTGTTTGTGTGGGTTTGCTTTTGTGTCCTCCCATGTTACAAAGACATGTGTCTGCACTCTGCATTATTTTTTTCCTGGGCCTCTGCTGAAAATTGTTTTTTTTTGTTCCAAGTCAGACTGTCCTGGATAACAAATGTTAAATAAAATTGACAGGCATATGAATTTCAGACATCAGGTTTCTGAATGTTTAATTCCTTAAATATGTGATGGTGCAATGGTAGCATTGTTGCCTTACAGCTATAGGTTTTCTGGTTTGATTCTTGGTTGGGGTGCCTTTTGTGTGGAGTCTGCATCTTCTCCCTGTGTTTGTGTGGGTCTGCTCTGGTGTCCTGCCATTTTACAAAGACATGTGTCTGCAGTATTTCTCCCTGGCCTTCTGCTGAAAATTGTTTTTGTTCCATCAGAAGTAAAATTTACTGGCATTTCTCCCTCGGCCTCTGCTGAAAATTGTTTTTGTTCCGTCAGAAGTAAAATTGACAGGCATTTGAATTTCAGACTTCATACTCTTCAGAAAATACATAGTAACACAAAACCTTTTATTATAGCAATTTTCTAAGTTTATAAGATGAATATATGAAATTTGTCCCTATTTTTGGGACTGTATTCCCCCATTATTGGCTTCATCCAGGTTTTTTGTGCTAAGGTTGACAGCTATGGCAAGAACTGAATTCACTGAATATGTTTGAGGGCTGTATTCCCTCATTACTGGGTTTGTCCAGGTGTTTTGTACTAAGAGGTTGACAGCTATGGTGAGAACTGAATTCACTAAATGATAGCCATTTAAGTTTCAGTCTTCCTCTCTTTCACAAAGCAGCTGATTTGGTGTAGTGGTATGTTGCTCTGACTTTTTTGCACAGGGACCCTGGCAGTAAAATATATGGTATATATACAGCATTTTATTCTAACAACTTTCCAAGAATATACAAGCAATGTTTAATGTGTCCCTGGTTTTTGGGCTTTTGACCCCCCCCCCCAATAAATTTTGGCTTTTTCCAGATTTCTTGTGCTGCGAAGTTGAGATGCAGTTGAGTATTGAGTAGATTTTACAAAGAGCTGAGAGCTGTAGGGGAAGAGAAGATTTGTGCTTCTTATACTGAGTCTGTTTGCATTGTTAATAGCACACCAGGTTGTGCACTTGCTTTTGATGCAGAAAGCTGTGGGTTCTACTCCCACAAGGGGTGGATGCTGCCATGCTGAGAATGTCCTCTTTAGCGAAGATACTAACTATGAGCCTGTTATCAGTTTGCCATCCATTTCCTATTGCAATATTACTAGCTTATCATTTTTTAATGTAATATAAGCAATTTATTCCTCAGGGGCAACAGACACTATTTTTCAATGAAACCATGAAATATAAAGGTGTTTGCTAGCAGCAACCTCTTCATTAGTTACAGATTTCTTTAATGTGGAACTATTTAGATGACTTTTACTTCAGAGATTGTGCATATTTACTGATAATGGTGGACTGCAGAAGTTTGAGTAGACTTTTATGATGGAAATGTTCTGAACTGGGCAGTTTTGTCATTATTGCTGCATGCATTTTGTTTCATTGTTTACTGGAAAAAATGTTCAAAACAATAAATTTAAAACGTCCTCTAACAACTGTACTGTATTGTACAAGGAATATAATTTAGTACAACCAGGAAGGTGTATCACAGGGCACATGTATGTTTCATGTGCAAGAGGCCTATGATTTGAAAACAGCCCAAAGTTAATCTTTAGCTGCCACTGGCAAAATGTATTTTCTTTGAATGTGGGTTTCAATGCTGTTTCAATGAATGTGAGTTTCAAGGGCAGAGAAGTTTTAATGCTAAGTCTGTTTTCATTGTGAGACTGCATTGCTTTGTTTAGCAGATGTCTTAGTGTTTGTGCTGTAAAATGCAAAATAAAACTTTCAAATGAAGTCCAAATCATCATAGAAGTAAAGCAGTATGCACATTAGTATTTATGGTAAATGGAGTGAAATAGCCAAGTAATGGATCATTGGAATGGCTGCAGGGGGGAGGACTCCATTTGACCATGATTTTGTGAGGGGGAAGGGTAGCAAACTCAAAGACAGCCCCAGCTGAATTATACCTCCCAACTGTCCAGATTTTCACAGAATGAATAGATTTTTGCATCTTATTTTTGGTTTATTCCTCATAAAATTTGTGTCTTTCTGGCAAATCATTTAGGAATTAATTCACTAAATAATGACACTGAGTTTCAGACTTCATAACCTTCAGAAACATGCATGCTAAAGTAAGACCTGCTATTCTATCAACTGTCTCAGTTTATACAAGAGCAATTTTTAGTACTGTTTATATGTTCCCCCAGTATATTTGGCCTTGTCCAGATTTATTGCATTAACAGGTTGAGAGGTACATGCAAATAAATTGCTTTATAGAATTAGGCATAGTTAAACCTCTCAACTGTCCCTGATTTTGGCTCAAAATGTTGCTCTTGCCATAATAATCCCTCCGCAAAATAGCAATTTTGGAAGAAAACATGGAGGGTT